>NC_068356.1:71896790-71916790 GCF_020536995.1 Dreissena polymorpha
TAGACTTGTATACCAGTAGGCTGATGGTCAATGCTATGGCCCAGTTTCTTTCCAACACTGCCTTGCAATAACACAATAAAATTAAAGCATGGATTGTATTCGACTTTTCCGACCCGTCGTATGGCAAACAACTTTGTTACACGAACCACGGGCTGAATTTCATATATTTTTAGCCGAAAGCATTATTCTATCATAAAGACAGAAAAGCATTTGAGGCAAATATGAGTTGTAAACATTTTCATTTACAGAGAGGGGTGTTATACAAAAAGGCAGTTGAGACGGTCATCAAGGTCAACCCGTTGTTCAGCCTGGTCTCGAATTTTGTCAGAATTTTGAAGCGTATAACGTTCGCAAAGCAAATGATTGTAATTGTAAAATAAGGTATAATAACAAACCTAATTAATTTATTGAGACGGATGCATTTTAGTGTAGAAAGGCAAAATAAAATATCACGTGGTGTCCATGAAGGTCTTGCATTGCGACTCTATAACTCATTTTGTTTCCACTTCACCGTATCCGCTCCACCATGTTGGCTTCTAGAGCAACCACTCCATAAAATAATGCCCTTAATGGGGTTAATATGACAACTCGAAGTTAGTTTATGCAGAACATAATTATTTAAATACTCAGTTGTCGAAATTCTTGCACACTTTAAGGCATTTCTTAAAGACTTCGAATTCTAAAATAAATATATTCCGTTTTTTATTTTAAATATGCAATGTTTGATCTAAAGTTTTACCCAAACCAAGCTGCAATCCAATATACCACAATACTTGTTGTCCCAACAAAGGTTGTTTTAGACACTACTTCAATAAAGAAGTGCCAAAAAGGTTTTTGTTAGTACTGCTACATGTATACCTTTAGTCTGATACCTAAACATAACATTGAAATTGTATTAAAAACAGTATGTGCATCATGCACCAAACCATGAGCGCTTACTTTCGAACTGAAAGCATGCATACTTTCTATCAGGATTTCAGGGTTGAGCATGTGACACCTATAATTGTCACATGCTCACATTTTCGATTCATTTTCTCGCACGGAATTTGGGTTATTGCTGCATATTTTTGTATAATTTCGATTTATAGCGTTCTTGATCAGTGTTATGGTCGATTTATGTCACGGCCCATACCCGTAGCCAGGGGGGGGGGGTGCGTTGGGTGCGTTCGCACCCAATCTTTTTTGACAAGTAAAACAAATGTACTATAAGTTGCACCCAACTTTATTTGACGCAAAAAAATGTTAGTTATTTTTCCAGGAACCCAGTGAGTCTTCGTATTTAAGCGTTAAAATAATGTATTCAATATGCAACCGACAGGCCACCATATAATTCATATCTCGATTAAGTCATTTCCAAGAAAGCGCATGATTGTTATTTACAATTTTTAACCGTAGAATTGTTTAAATCAACAGAAGTTTTGACAGCAAAATTTGAGAAGATCTAAGAAGCCGGTCCGCGCAAAATGGAATTTGAATCTTTGTTATAACTGGCTTGTTTTCTGTATAATGAAAAAATATTAACCTGGCACCCTTATCCGTATAAAATCGATACTTATTTATAGATATTTGATACTGAATGATTGTTTTGTAACTTTTGTCATCGTCATTAATGTCTGCATAAAAGCTATAACTTTAATAGATATCATAACAAAAAGATGAATCCTATTTTTTGTGGGTTGAAATCCCAGTCCAATATCCTTTTTCGACAATTATCTAAATGGCTTGAAAAACAATTTGATTCACTTGAATAAATAATCTTATGCAAATGAAAATACATTTAAGATGATTATGAGCTGGTAAATAACTTTGCATTATACCACGTTTTATAACTATTACACATTGTGCACAGCATTTTCGGCAGAATGCGTTGTATTTTTGTTAAATTCCCTTACAACCATTTTCTGATCCCCTAAAGGGGTTTCCAGCAACAAAAATATCAGCTATAGTCAAGACAGGATATTTTTTTTATTTGAATGACAAGAAAACAAATCATTTCTAAAAAGCAATGTAGTTTTTTTGTAGTTTACCAACACGTAATGGCGTCTGTTCTGCTCAACATACATAACTTTCCACAATGTTTTAATTATGTCAAACTTGACACTAGGCATGTCCTACTCTTAAACAGTTGTCATAATGAATTTAAAACGTTATAACATATGATCAGGTGGACGTCAATGTTAAATGTTCATTAATTGTGTCGGATCTTGAGCATATAATGCTCTTCAACGTCCTGGTACAGTCAAGTTACCATCACCAGATTACTAGTATTACCCATAGCGGATCACTTTGAGGTTCAAGACTGCGTATCGAGATAAAAAAAGTTGACATTTTTAGATGATATTTTGTACACAGCATTGTCAAAGCATGTTCTTAATAACGCATTGATTGAGTCGTAATCGGAACTACTCTTTGTCAAACATTTCGGTATGTTTTGCTGACATGTTTATACGACTTTGTTGACTTCCGTCTCGTTTCCAAATCGATGTTGAACATTTTGCGCGGCAACATGCAATAACTCTGTTGAAAAGTAAGAAGTTTACCAAGAAAGACCAAGTAATTGTTTTAAATAATGATGTAGTTGTGGTGGTGTCATATCTTGGGCTTGAACAGCTGATTTGTATGGCCCGTGAGAAGTTCAAGACTGTTGAAAAGTAATAAGTTTACGCATTAATTTAATGGCCTTTTAGTTGTCTGTCTGCCTGCAAAAGTCCATTTAAGTTTTGATTCGTGTTTAAGATTTTGCAACACCTTAAATGAAATGAGGAATTATGACAATAACGGATCAAGCGTGATAATATGAGTACATAGTATTTATTGATAATATATTATATTATAATATATGCAAATCTTGTTGATTCTTACAATAAACGATCTCAAGCTTAATGTTTTATTTATGTTCCATGTTCAATATCGATGATTAGATATGATTCAAATAATTTGCATGGTATATAAGATGCCCATATCTTTTGATCTTTTTAGGATTTCAACAGATAATTCACACAAGAACACCATGCGTTAAATGGTGATACATGATCACATATAAAAAATAATTAATAACAAAAACAAGAATATAGGTTATTACTCGCAATGTAACTTGGTTATTGTAAACAACACATTTCATGTTTCGACAGTTCAAATAGCATGTTAGATGCCCCCCTGAGTGGTTTCAGTCATGTGATCCGTTATGGCTACAACTGATCCGTTAATGCATGAATTCTGCAGCAAAAAAAAAGTATCACAAATACATTTTGACTTCGTTTCAAAATAAGACTATGTGCTGAATCAGTAAGCAATTGTAATATTTAATCAAACTGGTGTAAAAGAAGTCTCAAAATATTTATTGCTTTTCACCAGAACCACTTAATTACGCTACTGATCCGGTAATGGTAACTTGACTATACACATTGTTAAGGACTTTGAGACCATAAGACCAGTATTTTGTGGTTAAAGGGTCTTAATGAAGCCTTAAGTGTTATATGTTTTGTTTATGAAATTTGTTTCGAAAAAATAACTAATTTGTTTAAAATATTTTTTAAAAATAATTAAAGTAACGAGTTGTACCATTTTTATTTCTTTTTAGTATTGATGCAGATTAGAGAAGACCAAGTTTTGTTGATCAGTGTTTGTTGTACAATACACTATTAGCACGTTTAGAGCAATGCTAGGCCTCTGGTACTATCCATAGTAGCAGACAAACAATTGTTTTGACAAAAACGTCAAATATTTCCATTTAATTTGCTCGATTTGTGAATGGTAGAATGTTGTAATGGTAAAACACAACAATAATATCTTAGATTCCCATATTCCAAGAAATAATAATAGTTTACACCATTCTTATTGTTGATTTAAAATTCTATAAATGTGTTGTTGCATGTGCAAACAAAGTGTGCGCGCGCATACTAGTGTCGGGTTAAACACCGTTTAAAATGATGTTTCATTATCGACATTTTCTAGGGGGAGGACCCCCAAAGCCCCCGATTGCAGGAGGGAGACATCCCCTCCGGCACACCCCCTTCGCCGGCAAAAATTCGCACCCCCTTTTCAAAACCCTGGCTACGGGCCTGCGGCCAACCAATATAGGATCGCAGCAATTTATTTTGACCTCTTGAAGGGTCACTTAAGTATATAAACGCTCGGAAAAAATAAGTTTAGTCCGTGCGTTACATAAAAAACATCACAAAGTACATTTTAAAGATAATATATTTAAGTTATTAGGAATTAAAATCAATTAAATCAGAATTTGTCAAAGTTATAACCATTACTTTTAAATAGATCTTTTTCGGAAACATTCTTTTACCCCGTTGTGATCAATGAAAATTCTTGTTTTAATTGTGTTCTTTCATACACTAACGAACACTCCTAATAAGACTATGTAAGGGCGGAGTTTTATTTTAGCGGTACCCGCTAAACAGGTTTCGGGTTTAGCATAAAAGCTAATAAATATTTCAAATGTATATATAAGTATTAAGCACTTAATTATGTTTCCGAATATTTTTTCACAGGGAAAATTGTTCCTACGCTTATTTTGACAAGGCGGACATTAGCTCATACGTTGATTAAACTACCCGGACATTCATTCCCACGCTATTTAGACATCCCGGACAATCGTTCCAACATTATTTTGACAGACCGATTTATATACTCCTACATAGTTTTAACGCCCAGAATTCTGCATTTTGGCAAATTACAGATCTAAGTGTAAATCGATATATTCGATTATTTTTTAACGTTATCATTCTCATGATCACGATAAAATCTTACAACGATATAAAATATACACAATATACAATATACACAAGATATAGGAACATTATATTTAACTATTTCAATAACGACATAATAAAATACCGGATTAAATGCCCAGAGTACCATATTATTTTGTTAAAATTTGATAATAATGACCACGATAGCAATTATTCGGGAACGAATCTCCGGGCTGTCCAAATAACGAAGAAACGAATGTCAAGGTTGTCGAAATTATGTAGGAACCAGTATGTGCATTGTCAAAATAACGATGGCACGAATGTTCAGGTTGTCAAAAACATAGGGACGAATGTCCGCCTGTGTGGAAAATAGGCTAGGACAAATGTCCAGCGTTCACTGTAGTATTAAGATTAAAACTGGCTAATATCTATACAGTATTTAGTTTGAGCATTTGGCGTTACATTAGTCTTAGAAATGACTACGTAATACTTCTACCCCGATAAGACATTGGGGTACCATAACATGGTGTTCAATGACCAGGCATCTACCACGGGTGGTTTATGACACCATGCTGTTATTAAGTATTTGTCGGCACAGTATCTGATCATAACGAGATAATTGACATGACGCCTTATCAGTGATCGCTCCGCCCAGAGCTCCAGATAAAAATTTGGTCAAATTCTTTTTTACTCCCTATTTTAAAAATTAATTCTTATTTCACCCCCTATTTATAAAATTAATTCTTAACAATATATTACCAAATAATTTTTTATTCATTGTTTTTATTACATCAACAATTCAACATTTTGGTTTATAGTCTTGGAAAAGCCTGGTATTTGAATCTAATTGAAAGAATGCATGCAGCGTGGACTTTAGACACTGAAATGGCTTTTTTTTGCCTTCCACCCTTCGATACACCGCTTCGGTCGGCCATTTTGATTTTTTATGTAAAATGGTCATTGACACTTCGGCTTAGGTCATAATGGCCTTTTGGTCGCCGTAAAAGTCATATCAAAAACTATATTGAACATTTAATTTTAATGACATATTGAATAGGTATACAATATATTACTTGTGTATAAAAATTACGATAAGTGTAATTAAAAAGGTACAATAAACATAAATGACTCGTCTGCAATACTGGGAGAACAGAATCGAGACCGTTTGGCCTTTCGACGGTTCTTAGGTGTGTGTGCTCCTCACAGCAAACGCTTAAGTGACGATTAACGATTAAAGATTTTAAAGTTGTAGTTTTAATTGAGCGCCTAGACGAGTCAGAACCGGGATGAAATGTTTACCGTATATAATTTGCTACTGGAAGTTTAACGCACGTTCGAAAATTTCGAATTCGTGTTTTATTTTTTCAATGCGTAACTTTACGCAAAGATTTTAAATCTAAATCGTTATTTAAGAAATTTAATTCGTGTTTACGCCTTTACGCATGTTATCTGGAGCACTGGCTCCGCCCACTCAATCACGTGGCTCAGCGGGAAGAAAACCTAGACAAGCTAACACCAAAATGGCTTCTTTGCCTATAGACTGCATATAGATTTACGCGATATTCCGGATGATTTTATGGACTTGTTCAACACCACATGACACTTGTAAAGAGGTTGATGCCATTTAGTTATTCTGCAAATGCAAAAAATATACGATTAAAGAGAACATCAGCTATTTATAACGGGTAAATCGGTACATTAAACACGCTCTCAAACGCTTGCGCGCTTACCGAAATCGAACCCGCTATTACGTGTAATGGTGGTATTTGCAATAAATTAACACTTAACCGGTATAAACCCGTGTTATTAACAAAATTATTACCGAAACATTCCCCCTACCCGTGTATTTGACACGAAATAGCGCTTTATAGCTGGGAATTCGGTGAAGTTTTACGCGCTTTCTGACGCCGGGTGGGTACCTCAATCCCTCATGTTATTGCGTATAAAAGTAATATTAATCATATTAAACATTGCTTATGGGACATTTATCAACCACTATAATTTAAAGCGCAAAAACAACACAGTAAGTTTGGACATTGTCTGATATAAAATTAGCGTTGTACGAAATGGAATACGGTCAGGCTATTATAAATTAATAAGGCTACCAATATCAGGTACCGACTTCCCCGAAGTTACCGCATTTATTGGTTTGCTAATATCAGTAATAATTACTCTTTTACAATAGCATTTATCGATACGTCTTTATTAAAATAACAACAAAATGGTTTTCACTTGTTTCTGACACACACAGAAACGCGATTTTTAACGGGGATTTCGTAAAGTTACACGAATTGGGTACCAAAATTCTCAATTATTTTACATGCACACGTGACATAATACATACTTAATAATGCTTAGTTATTGCTTATATGACATTTCAAGTTTGTGAAATAAATTAATGTTCTATAAAGGGGATCTCGGTAATTCTTGAAGCTTCCAATCGCTCTTGTCAATCTTTTTTCGGCTTTGGAAACGAAATAAATTCAATGTCACCAACTAATCTTTCAGGATATCGATTGTCCGAGTTACATTATCCCCATTGACACCGTTTAACCATTTTTAATCGTTTTTTAAAAGGGAAAACAAAAGAAACTCGTAGGAATAAAAGTGAACCTAAACATGTAGCTTGTCTAGAAAATGGCGGACAGGTCGTTGCTAACGAGTGCGCCCGATTAATCGATCGGTGATTGGTGGATCAATTCTAGTGGGCGGAGCGATCATAGATAAGGCGTCATGTCAATTGACATTTGTTTATATGTTTATCCAGAACACAGGGGCTACTTAACCACAGATGTATCAATAAACAAAATAGATCTTTTTTTTCAAACAGCGCGATAAAAAAAGCTCTAACAAAGCGTTTCAAATGTGTGAAATAGATGGAGAAAAACAAGTACTTTATTAAATTATTCAAGACAATTTGTTTAATTTATTCACACTTATAATGTGAATTACATATTTATAACTTATTCTGACAATGTCATATTGTGTTTTCTAAGTCGTTAAATCGCCGAATGTTCAAAAAAGTGAAAGGCTGAAATCAGATGCGGCGTTGCGCGGGAGTATTGGAAATTTATACACGTTCAGCCTCGTTCTGGAGTTCTGGGAGTCACGTGGCTTTGCGCTCTTATCAATTTTGGCCTATTGTGAAAAGGGTCTATTGGAGCATTTATTGACTTGTACACTTTTTAAGCTGATAATTCGTACTCTGGTGTTAATTGTCCACATGTTAACATTTATGGTGGACGAACCAGTTATCGAACACCTAAGAAATTACGTTAAATTACCTTAAAATTGAAACACTTAAAATGACAAAAACATTTTGTTTTAACAAATGACTAACAGTTCAATCATTGAATGATTTATCTGTAAAGTTTTCCAGCAAACTACCTTCAAGAATTCATAACAATGATTCCCTGATTATTGTCACCTCTAGCAGACAAAACAAAATGGCGGCCAATGTAAACATGACCTATTACCCGACATTTCATAAATACTACTCCAGTATATACAAAGTCACATAACTATCAAGTGACCCGGACTCGGTGAAAAAATCTGCGTCTGCTGCAATCAAAATTGCAAACGGAAATATGCTTTTTGGTGTGTAAATGCATGTTTTGATAAATGCATTCAAAAAGTAATAGCAAAAAACACACAAAACGGTGTATATAACAATAAATGTTTTCCTTTAACCTGTTTTCGGCGCATTTGTTTCAAGCTTAGTAGGCAAGTAGGTCATGGACTTCATGTGCGACCATTTGTTTATCAATGTGACGTCATGCACACTTTTGCGCATGTGCAAACAGAACCAAAACAAAATGTCCGATAATAGGTGCTGTTCGATAACAGGTACTTACACGATAGATAGTGCTCAATTCGGCGAGCAGTTGTGTGTGTGTGATACAATACTGAAGAATGATATATGGGTTCATTTTTACGTGATAAATCACATTTTATATACCTGAATTGACCTTGTATACGTTACATTTACTGTTCAACGTCATGTTCACCTAGGTTATGTTCACTTGTCATCTATGTTGGGGTTAACCTAAGAATCAAATGCTATAACATATATTGCTTAATTATTTAAAAGGGCCTTTTCACAGATTTTAGCATGTATTGAATTTTGTCATTAAAAGCTTTATATTGATAAATGTAAACATTTGATCTAAAAAGCTCCAGCAAAAAAAAACAGGAATAAAATTAAAGAATAAAACAAAAAGTAAACCTCAACCGGACTCGAACCACTGACCCCTGGAGTAAAAGTCAAACGCATAGACCACTCGGCCATCCGTGCTCATACAATCTGTTATGTATTTTATACTTTATATAAGCAATCCTTGTAGTATCACAAAATATAACGACAACAACAGAACACTCCAAATTATTCAATCGTTTCGCGTTGCAACGCTTTATAATTTTCAGGTTTTTAAATCGTCAAAAGATTCATAAAAAGGATATTTTAGAGCATGGTAAATGTTCAGTATTACTGTTTCCTCACAAATATTATAACTACAACGAAAATTTGCGGATCTGAAACAATTTTTCTTTTAATTTTGTCAATTTACCAAAACGTGAAAAGGCCCCTTTAATCTATTAAGAAATATATCTTTATAAAAGTAATGTATTTGACCATTGATTCCCACTCAGTAATAGTTCCGGAACTTATCATTCAAACAAAACAAAAACGAGTTATTAATGGCTTCGTTTTGATAAATCGTGAAGAAATGGTTCCTTGGTGACAAATGATATTGTAACAACATGTAACAGTATGTTTCAAGATCTATGATATCCTTTACGCAACATCGAAACGTCAATCTATAGGGAAGCGGAAAAGATTAATTGGCTGAATTTTCATATACATTTATCAAATGTTTAAAAGCAACGATAAAATCGTCAGAGTATCATTAACACTTTATGTTTGAATGCCTGCTTTAATTGAAAGATAATATGTAACACCGTTGCACAAAACAAATCCGTGTTTCTATTTCAAGTCTTCATTATAACATAACAACATTTATAATAAATGTCATTAACTTATTGCTACGTCTTCTGTATAAGAAAGTGATTATGGAGATGATCTGTCAAAAAAGAAATGCGTACATCAAACCTTAATCTCACAAAAGAATAGTTATTCGATGAGTTGACTTTTTTATTTATCAAAAGTTGATTACGCGACTGTCCTATACTTTATTACAGAAAAACTTGTCTGTATGTAGCGCCGTTAAATGTCGCATCGACGTTATATGTCGCAGGCTACGAGATTTGTCGCAACGTTGACGATAAATGTCGCAAGGAACGATTAATGTCGCAAATCCTACTGACGATATATGTCGCAACTTTAACGATAAATGTCTCAAAAATTTCAACTGCCGATATATGTCGCAACATTAACGATAAATGTCGCACACTTTTGTAAGTCATGTTAAAAACGAAAACTTGAAGTAAAATGACTAAAACTTTAAGGTAAGATTTAGATTACCCGACGAGGTTCTTTGAGCCGACTTCCACTAGGATGGTCAGTTTTTAGTTAGTATTGTCCGAAATGGTCAATTGTGGTCAGTATTTTCCATAATTGTCAGTAGCGGTCAGTATTGTCCGAAATGGTCAGTTGTGGTCAATATTGACCCAATCAATTCTTATAATTCTTGGCTCGAGTAGCCAGTTGTTGATTTCCCTTTGCTAAATGGACTGCTGTTATCAAGATTGGCCAAATGTTGTAAGATATAATAAAACTGTAACATTATTACAGCAACACAAATTACGATAAAATTGTATTAAATATTGTATGTCATCACCGCCAGCGCTCAGGTTATCACCGCCAGCGTTAAGGTCATCACCGCCAGCGCTCAGGTCATCACCGCCAGCGCTCAGGTCATCACCGCCATCGCTCAGGTCATCACCGCCGACGTTCAGGTCATCATCGCTCGTAGGTGGATCAGTTTCCCACGTTACTTGTGCTGATGTGTCTACAATTCTTTCTAATACATGTCTATTATAACCAAGGGCAACGTAATGCTCACCGGCGCCCTCTGGGTAATGTCCAAGTATTATTAGAGGGTAACGGCTTGACAGACATGAACTCCCATCCGGACTTATCAATATAGTGGCACTATTACTAGTCGACACTATTAAAAGCTGCATATTATACAGCTGCGACATCGCTTGCAATGTTATTTGGTCACCGTATTCATATTCTGTAGACATCCGCGACAAATAATTTCGTGGTTGCTCAAGTATTGAGTTCCACCAGTTTGCTCCACAAATCCTATTACCAAGTACGGGTGTTTGCCTCAAAAAAGTTTCTACGTCTTGTCTAAGCGTTTCTTCCGACCTATGTATTCCATACTGGCGTAGGTGATATGAAACAGCTCCAAACTGACAGTTTCCGTTCCCAATAGGTTCCATTACGACGGGCAATCTGAATTCCGATCTCAAGTTTTCAAGCAGAGACGATTTTGTTGTAGCTATGCAATACTGTTTTCGATGTAACCGTTTCTTGTTGGATGCACCAGTTGATGTACACGTATATTGTGCGAGGTTGCTTACGTGGTACCATTTTTCTTCCGAACGGGTAGATTGTCCTGCTCGAGCAGATTCGGGGACACGATATTTAATTTTGTGCATGTTTGTTTTCATAGATCGCTTCTGTATCACCCCATCTACTGCCCATATTCTCCTATTTAATAAACCTTTTTTCTTATAGCGTAACAGCACTGAGTCTCCAATATTATAAATCGGTGTTATGTTTGCCTTCTCTTGAGCTCTGTCGTTTCGCCTATTACACTGTAGTGTTGCGACTTTTGCGGCATCTCTTAGTTTGTTTATTAGCAGTTTGCGATTAAGCTTTGAATTGTCATTATAAGGATCCCTTCCATTGTAAACTTCATGCGGTGACTTCCATGCTAGACATTCTTTTGGGTCATTGTTAAGTATACGTTGATACTCTGGTAGCTGTTTTGCCCAGTTTATACCAAAGCTATTCGCATGCGTCAAATCGTATGCAATCTTTTGCTTCAATGTTTTTATGCATCCTTTCAACTTTACCCTGACTTTGAGGGTGATAAGGGCGACTTTTGATATTCTTTATATTGAGAACTTTCAACAACCGTTTTACTTTCCCATCGAATTCACGTCCTCTATCATGCTGAATTATTTTTGGTTTACCAAATTCTGCCAATATGCGACTCAAATGTTTAGTGATTACATCGGCTGATTTGCTAGGTATAGCTCGTAACCGCACAAACCGACTAAATATATCCATTACGCTTAGAATGAATTTACACTTTTCTTTATTGTATATAACTGCATGTCTCTGCATATCGACGAGATCGATTTGAAGTATATCGTGCACAGAACTGCTGCACACATGCTTTAGAGAGGCATTGTTCGAAAACTGTGCATGTCCCTTCTGATAATTCGGCAGTTAAGAAATAACTTGCTTTATCTTTGCCTCTGAAACTCCAGTATATCTTCGTTTTAACAGATGATATAACCTTCTCACACCAATTCCTTTACTTTTATGGTAATTATGAGTTATAAGTTTGCTGCATTTTGATTCACACAAAAGTTCTTTTCCCTTATAGTACAGTCGATTATTTTCAATCGAATAAAACTCTTTGTTTCTGTGAAATCTTCGCAGTGTAGATCGTTCTAAGCGTGTCCTTTCTGCAACCGGTACATGATAGGTCCCTTCCGATACCGCTTCGAACATGATCCTATACTCTGTATCGGACATTAGCCCGCACGTCCTCCAGCCCTTTGCTAGCGCCATCATAATCTGCAACAGCAAACATATCAACCTGAAATAAAGCATTAATATTATGTTAGTTAACAGCAATAAACTAAAACTCTGTTAACGGTTCTATTATCTTATTGCTTTAACTAAAAATTATGTTTTATATACGTTAAACTGTTGTAATATTTTTATAATAATACACAATACGGGAATTTGAATCTTTATTATAAGACCTTGATCAACAAGCAATAGAGCTCACTGTTTACCAAGCTTGACATAAAAGTACACTGCTGACATTATTTCAATTAAAACGTTATGGTTACGACGTCATTTCCCCTGACCTGCACAGGCCGATTATATGAGACCTTAATTTTGCGTTCCCTGATTCCATAGCAAGCGAAACGTATTTTCCCCATGCGATCGCACATGTAATAAGCATTTGGTAATACGATGGGTGGACAAAGTGTCAAGTAAATTCGTCAAGTACTTTGATAATGATTGAAACACTCTAGATGCTTTGGGGCTGACCCTCGTACCCCCTTATCTCAACATTTTACAGTATTGTTTAAATTAATGTATCGCGAGACACGCGCACTGAGTTAAAGGGCGAATACTCTTATGATTTTGTCGGAGCAGAAGTCAAAATCTGCCTCCGGGGTGAATACTATCGATTGTTTCCATTGGCTTATTTAATACAGAGCGCGTGATAACGAATTGCGACGGCGCGTGGGCCAATCTCCACGCAGAGTTGTCGTTCCTTGCTCTCACATACAACTCTGCGAAAGGCTCAGCCCTCCATTTTGTCTATAAAATAGATAAAACCGAACAAACGCATTCAACGTATATTTGATTGGATATTTAAGATCGCATGCATTAAATTAAGAAATATGACTTTTAAATGTACGATAAATCGTGCAAAAACTTGCGAGTTTTAATGCAACTCTTTGGAACTAATTTATTGCCCATTTACGCAGATGGAATCATTCCACGCATTTCACAAAAGTAAACAATTGAACATATTTTTTTTGAGTGACGTTAGGAATTGCTTCGACGTGTGTATGTATGTTGGTTTCTTAACATAAAAAAACCATATCAATTTTATAATACGGGCAAAAGCCCGCGAAGCGGGCGTTGACCGTTTATTTGTATCACTTTTCTGAGATACAAAGAGACATTACCTTATAGGGATACAAATCAAATAATTTCTGCCGTCACCTGTTTTCGCGATGGAAAATCATAGAGCGCTGGAGCACATAGACACTTCGACAAACGCTATGACACGTAGATGCATTCCTCGTGAAATAATACGGCATGGCAGTAATTATTAAGTAGCGTATCGTACTCTATGTTATTGTATTATTATTTTCTACGATCAAAATAGGTCTGTTTGCCTCCCTGTGTGACACTTCCTGTTTCCCATAATGCATTGCAAATTGAAAATTGCTCTAGACGTTGTTAACAAAATCTTAAAAAAGATAACCCGTCTACATTATTTGCGTACTTCCGGTTTACAATACCGAATAAGATTAGTTTCGAATTAACTTCTTCAATCAACCCAATATTCTCTAGTTAATATTATCCGTTTACATAAATAAACAATTGTTTAAAAGTTTAATTTGTTCACAACATGAACGGCCGCGTTTCTTTCGTCGACTACTATACATGTCTGTGTGACGTCACTGCTTTCGTCAATACGTCATTAAGAAGTAAAAATTGAAACTGACATACTCTGGTGGATGTTTACATTGTTGAAATTTAATAAATTAATGGAATGCACTCGATTGGTAAGTCATTATTCAATTAAAATATTGCGTTTGGTTACATAAAACATCAATCTATATAATATTGCTGAAGATTACCTTTGATAACATGGGAACTGTTTTCGGCAAATACAAAATTTCGCCGATTTTAAATTTAAGGTCATTATTATTCAGTCAAACTAATGGAACATAAAAGTTATCATTTTATTAAGTTTTGGAGTTATTTCTTGAGTATATTCTACGTGTTTATTCTAAAGACCCTTTCTTTTGTGGTTTTGGCGTTATTGCTTGAGTATATTCTACGTGATTATTCTTAAGACCCTTTCTTTTGTGATGTATTAAGTAGGCCTAACGTTGTGATTGTAAACAATATTGCATCTCCGACTCATACTCGATCATTTTCGTACCAAACTGTTTCAAACTGCTCTGTCAAATGCTGGTCTTCACACATACCATGCAGCATTCTGCTGAGCAAAACTGACTGCGTGCTTTGTTCTCAACAGCGAAGCAATTCTGGACCTATAAAGCTTGACCGGGACTGAAACATTAGCAATTGTGACTCTGTAATGTTCAACGTTAGTGGACTGTAAAGAAACTGCAATTATTGTGAAGAGACTCTGTATGTCTGTAAGCAAAAAGAATATACAGCATAACAAATATCAGGTGTGAAAACAATGTGAAAGAATAGTGAAATTAACAATTTGCAATCAGGCATGTCAAATGAATTGTTGATATTAAAAATGATAGTTCCCAGGCAGCTCTAGACGTTTTTTTTTCTGTATTTCTATTACTAGTATTAATTCATAAAATGTATGCCAAAATTAAAAAGCACACTCTGTTTAGAGACCATTGTGTTGTCTCATTGTGTGATGATGACTTTAAGTAATACATTGTACAATAAACAATATATACTAAGTTGTTTTTAAGTATCAGATTTCTTGTTTATTATATAAATGAATGTTAATTTTTACTTAAATATAAATGCATAATGCAGTGCCAGTAGCACACTTTGCAATATTTTTATTACAAAAGAGTATGTTGTACACTTGAACTTATACCTATAATTAATAATCCTTGCCTAAAAATTCATTTGACACACCTGAAACCATGTTGTGTATTACCATTATTATTTTGCACATTATGCTGACACTTTGAAAAACTTGCAAATAAGCGAAAAGCAGAAGTTTAAACTTGTCAACTGTCTCTGATTAATTTTTTGAAGACCATATAAGAAGCGAAAGTGTAGGATACGGTATTCATTTTATTTGATGACTGCTTGTTATTATTTCTTCATAGAAGGCATACTGGATGAGTGGAGTATTTTTTTTTTGGTTCTACATCTTTGATGAAGTCAACTCATTGACATTTAGTGCCATGACTGAGCGTGTTTTTTTAACTAACAAACGCGTGGTAGGAACTTACCGAATATATGCAAACTCATAACAGTGTGTCTAATACTACATGTATGTGTTGAGTGCACAGAAACAAGGGCGAAAAGATAAGGGTATAAATGAACATACTGAATGTGTTATTTTGTTTATGAGCTTGAACATACAAAAACTTGACTTTAATCAATTGGGATGTACATGCAATTTAATAATCAGGTTGTTATTTTATAATCATATTCATGTGGAAACTGCCTCATTCACATGCAATACGCAGCTGCTGTCTATATGTTTAATGCCACATTCCATAATGACTGAATATCTTTACTTTCAAAACATGAAAATGAATTAAATGAAATGAAAATAAACGAAATAAAGTTATTAAATTCAGGTGAAAAATATTTGATTATATTTTATTTAAATATGGTTTGGTAAATTATTTACTGGTAAAACAATTCTTGTTGATAACAGTAAATTCGTGATAATAAGTATGTTGTTGTTTATTTTTTGTCTCACACATAAAGTGACAGGTACACTCATATATTTAGCTTATGATGTAGGTCTTCATCATAAACCTAAATTTTTGCTACTAGTATTTTCTCCTTAGCACCAACCTAGTAATGTTCAATCTGTGTATGCCATAAGCGATAGTTTTTACCAACTGTTAATTCCTGAGGATTCAGAAAAATACAATAAGTTTACCACATTTCATGACATAAGCTCTAACAATGCGGAAGATATGCAAAGAGTATTGTGTCCAAAGCCAAAGGTGATATTTCTGGTCTGTGTAATTTTGCGCAGTGCATGAGGTCTATGCACTGATTTCAAGATAGACACAAACACTCCCGCAAGCATTGTTGCATTTATATGTTTATTAACCTTAATAAAGTACAAACAAATTTCATTTACATATGCAGGGGATACATTTACGATGTCGATGATTTAGACATGGGACCAAAATAATGAAGTACGGCACCTTTCTTTTTTATGCTTAAGTTAAATAAAATCGTTTTAGAAATAATCTCGCCCTAAAACATAAATGGCATCCCTGCATATGGAAAACATCAATAAAACACAGTTTCGCGAGATTTTTTTTTAATTCTTACATTGTTTTGAAAATTGAAACAAAAAATGAAATAAATGTTTAAGAGTTTGAAAACAGAACAAGGGGTTACTATACAAAAAAACATAGCTTCATAAACTTGTTTAAGATTTAAAAAAAACTATATTTTATTGCTTTGCCAAATTACATATTGTTTTGTAAAGAAATTGAATGTTTTGTTGCATGATAATGTGCAGACATATATTACCCGTGTTATCTTTAACAAACATCAAATAAGCTTTTGCCCGTAAATTAGGTAGCACCTATTATCATATTAATGAATTAAGACTGATATCATGGTATGAGACGGTTTTCTTTAATGCAGTGAATGCAATGTAACCGTCGTGCAAGAGATTGTTTAGTATTCTGTAACCTCAATGATGAACGCTTGGAATGATCATGACATAAATGAGACGCTTTCATAACAATAGTCCGTTCTGAGCCCAACACAGAGGTGAATGTAATGTAACCGTCGTGCAAGAGATTGCACGTGGGTTTCATTAAATTAGCCAATTTAAATACTCGAAGTATTCAGTCCGGTGGCAGCATTATACTTCTGCTCCGACAAATTCATTTAGAGTAGTCGCCCTTTAACGCTCGCGATACGTTAATTGGCGACGTCGACGGCTTTTGATTTGACGTCATAGATTTTGCCAAATTTCCGCTAGAAAATTGAATAATTAAAATATATGCATTCATTTATTAAAATATATTTCGCCATAGAAAAGTAATATTTCACCGTGGAGAAGGCAGGCGATGCAAAGACGTTCCTTTTCTGAATTTAAGATTTCTAATTTTCGCATATAAATTTTATTAAAGTATGTTGAATCCAAATAGCAAATAGATAATAAAATCGGTCCTGGTCTCGATGCTTTAAGGAAAATACTAGTTGCGACAATAATACGTTTTTCTTATACATATACTTTACATGTTAAATGCATTTTATAATAATAGTTAAACCATTTAGTAAATAGACAGTATTTATGTACCAATTTGAATATTTCGTAAAAAGACTTTTGGCAAAGTCTTTATGATACAAGAAAATGAACAACCAATAATATTGCACCCGTGTTCTACGTTTTGAAGGAATTAAATGTTCGCCTCCGAAAACAAAAAGTAATTGTAAGCGTCATGTTTTTTCATAATCGCCTTTCAAAATTAAAATATCTTTTTTAACATTAAAAAAAGTCAAAATGCACCAACAAATTTCATGCAAATCACATTAACTTTATGTATATGACTTTGCAAAGCTCTTTATGAAATCAAGGTATATAAAGGTATGCTATAGTTACTATGGTTTAATCACACGAGCAATCGTGGTATATTCATGCCCAACTAAAATCAAACATGAACAATAATTACCTAAAAATCAGCATCGCTGTCTTCATGGTTCTTTCTCTAGTAAGCGTGCCAAAATGAAATCCCAGATAATTCAACTGTTGGATAAGAATACTTCATCCAATTAAATTTTATAATCGCGAATCGTGTTTGCATCTTGTAGAAACATGTCTAAACTAAATGTCAACCAGATGGACGATCTCATTTTGCTGTCATTTGTTTAAATTAATTGATTTGTCTGATAAAATGATTGTTAGCAATAAGACTTTCGTACTGTGGCTGTCATCTGAACATCTTTAAATTTGTGATATCATTTTTGTGACATCAAAGCAGGTGCGGATCCAGGGTTTTCGAATGCGGGGAGGGGCGTAGGTCAAGTTTTACATAGGGCGGGTACTTTAATGAAAAATTGTTTACCCTAAAACGTTTGATAGTAGTTTATGCTATCTAATTCCATCGCCGAAGGCATTTTGTTTTTGGTTAAGCAACCGTTGGCATTAGTTTTTAAGGCCCAAATATGCACATTTTAATTTTTAAAAATCTTGGCTGATTTAAGGGGGGGGGGGGGGGCGCACGCCGCTTCCGCCCTTCTTGAACCGCCCTTGCAAAGATCCGAAAACGTTCAGCGGAGCACAAAAACGAAATATTTGTTTGACAACTATGAAGATTTGAATATAATCTGGTGAAATTAACATATTCAATAAATGCCATAAATATATTCCGATTTCTATGAAGAATTGTCGTTTGTATCTTATTTTTGTCAATGACAACAGTAATGTATGTGTCGTTAAAGAGACTTTTGTCAGCTACTGAACTTATCTTATCGCCGTACACAAATATTGAATTGACACAGACCTTAGTGCAAGCCTTTCTTCATATTTAGGTTGGAAAATCGTATAGCTTGTTCAGTTGACTGGTAATTACGACCGACACGGAGTCCTTGTCATTTCAGACTGATTACTGACGTTGGGTGTAAAGCCGTTCACACAGTAAAGTTAGCTGTAATCGGCGATAATTTGATTATGGGTTAAGTATCTAATGCATTACGCAGCTGCACCCGCACGACCAACCGTTTCAGAAGAGAGCCGCTATTTCCTGACAGTTTTCATAGAAAGGCATTGTCCTTTGCCGGCCCCACAATGAGCCAAAGAGCTGAGCAGGTACCGGTGCGATTGACGATTCTACCCTAGAATATTCGCCTTTTATCGCTTATTCAAAGATGGCAAAGTTGTCAGTCTCCAGCAGATAAACCGAGGGATTCACATTTTGTTTTTCCCAGACGGTTCCTGTAAGACTGACCTTATATAACCAAACTTGTCGAAACGGCCTCAAACCCAAAGAAAACTTACGGGTACCTCGTTTTTCCGATTTCCGATAAATTCAAAACAAGGATTTTTTTCATTTTGAATAAAACTTAACGTTTTTGGTCGAAAATGAATAAATATGACCGCTTCGGTCGATCTTCACCGCAGCTGACATCTGTGGACAATACTGACCACAACTGACCATTTCGGACAATACTTACTAAAACTGAGCATTCTGGTGGAAATGGACTTAAAGAACCCCGTCGGGTAATCTAGATCTAACCTTTAAGTTTTAGTCATTTTTACTTCACCATTTCATTTTTAACATGACTTACAAAGGTGTGCGACATTTGTCGTTAATGTTGCGACATATATCGGCAGTTGAAATTTTTGCGACATTTATCGTTAAAGTTGCGACATATATCGTCAGTAGGATTTGCGACATATATCGGTCCTTGCGACATTTATCGTCAACGTTGCGACAAATCTCGTAGCCTGCGACATATAACGGCGCTGCGACATTTAACGGCGCTACACTGTATTTTAGATTTTCCAAGCAATTTGATTAATGCAATTGAAACATCAATCAAATTAGTTAATTACATCTTTGTTTTAAGATCTTCTCAAGCCGGATGTTTTCTAGTACATTTGTGCTATGATATGCGTCAATTAT